>NW_028238310.1:27500-30000 GCF_041429995.1 Eschscholzia californica
ATACGGCCCCAACATCGATCTCGGAGAAAGTACATCATCATAACATCGGATCGGATGTGTATCCATCGAAGTTCCATCGACACTTCGAGAAGATCGAACATAGCTTCCTAGCATGTTAAAGGTTCGGTGCTAATGGGGACATAAAGATCCCACGACGTTCCAAACGAAAGTAAAGTGTTCCGTGCGTGTGAACTACGTTGTCCCATGTGCCGGCTCTCGACTCCTAAGATGTCCCATGTAAATGCCCTTCGTGGGAAAGAATGTCCCGTGCAACGTCCCTTGATGATCCCCATAAGGTGTCCCATGTGCGTCCCATGATGTCCCATGCGCGTCCCGTGCCGTCCGAGCCTCACCAAGGCCGTCCCATGCGCGTCCCGTGCCGTCCGAGCCTCACCAAGGCCGTCCCATGCGCGTCTCGTGCCGTCCCGAGCTGTGCCGAGGCCGTCCCGTGCTGTCCCATGCCGTCCCGAGCCTCGCCAAGGCCGTCCCGTGCCGTCCGAGCTGTGCCGAGGCCGTCCCGTGCCGTCCCGTGCTGTCCCATGCCGTCCCGAGCCTCGCCAAGGCCGTCCCGTGCCGTCCGAGCTGTGCCGAGGCCGTCCCGTGCCGTCCCGTGCTGTCCCATGCCGTCCCGAGCCTCGCCAAGGCCGTCCCGTGCCGTCCGAGCTGTGCCGAGGCCGTCCCGTGCCGTCCCGTGCTGTCCCATGCCGTCCCGAGCCTCGCCAAGGCCGTCCCATGCGCGTCCCGTGCCGTCCGAGCTGTGCCGAGGCCGTCCCGTGCTGTCCCATGCCGTCCCGAGCCTCCCCAAGGCCGTCCCATGCGCGTCCCGTGCCGTCCGAGCCTCACAAAGGCCGTCCCAGGCCGTCCCGTGCCGTCCCATGCGCGTCCCGTGCCGTCCGAGCCTCACCAGGGCCGTGACATGCCGTCCCGAGCCTGACCAAGGCCGTCCCGAGCCTCACCAAGGCCGTCCCATGCGCGTCCCGAGCTGTCCCATGCCGTCCCGAGCCTTAGCAAGGCCGTCCCATTCGCGTCCCGTGCTGTCCCATGCCGTCCCGAGCCTTAGCAAGGCCGTCCCATTCGCGTCCCGTGCCGTCCCATGCGCGTCCCGTGCTGTCCCGTGCCGTCCCGAGCCTGACCAATGCTGTCCCGTGCGCGTCCCATTCTTTTGGCTCGGCTGGCCCGTGCATTCTATGGGGTCGTGGGACATTTCGAAATCCACCCGGGCCATTTCGACTCTCTCTTCATTAATACTATTGAGGTATTATTTATGAATTATTGGAGAAAAGAAACGGAAGAAAATATTTTTTTTTCTATTTTTTATGAATTTTCCGGTGTTTATTCACTTAAAAATTCATAGAAAAATAAATATTTATCGGAATCGCTATTATAATATATCAAAAAAATCCTTGCGAAAAGACCTTTCCAACGAGTATAAGTTTGCTGGATTCCGACGAGTAACGAAGGAGTAAAGGCCCAGTATGCTTGGTTAAAAAATTGATGTTTCCTTGTGAAAATAGGAAAAACAATAACTTTGCACTATAAGGGGGAGGGTTGAGCTCCTTCCCCAGAGCGTGCACAGCACTTGTGCTGGCACGTTCCCTAGTGCTCGCCAAGCACCATAGGGCATCCAAAGGGCAAAGCTCGGCCTACTACATGATGGGAAGCTTCTAATATGTCGGAATACGAAGAGATTTCGTGCGACCCGAAGCTCGGCTCGGGCGTCCCGGCCTGTGCCGAGCTGTGCCGAGCGCGTCCCAGGCCGTCCCGAGCCAAGTCTCGGGCGTCCCAGGCCGGCCCGAGCAAAGTCTCGGACGTCCCAGGCCGTCCCGAGCTGTGTCGAGGCCGTCCCAGGGCGTCCCGAGCTGGAGCGAGGGCGTCCCAGGCCGTCCCGAGCCAAGTCTCGGGCGTCCCAGGCCGTCCCGAGCAAAGTCTCGGACGTCCCAGGCCGTCCCGAGCAAAGTCTCGGGCGTCCCAGGCCGTCCCGAGCTGTGCCGAGGCCGTCCCAGGCCGTCCCGAGCTGTGGCAAGGGCGTCCCAGGCCGTCCCGAGCAAAGTCTCGGGCGTCCCATGCCGTCCCGAGCTGTGGCAAGGGCGTCCCAGGCCGTCCCGTGCTGTGCCGAGGCCGTCCCGAGCCTAGTCTCGGGCGTCCCAGGCCGTCCCGAGCTATGGCGAGGGCGTCCCAGGCCGTCCCGAGCCAAGTCTCGGGCGTACCTGGCCGTCTCGAGCTGTAGCGAGGGCGTCCCATGCCGTCCCGGGATGTCCCATGCGCGTCCCGTGCCGGCCCGAGCAACAGCTCGGGCGTCCCGTGCCTCGGCCCTTCCAAGTGGTGCTTCGTCGGACATCTCGATATCCACTCGAGCATTTTCGACCATTCTCCATATGTGGGTGTGTGGGTATTTATCAGGAATATTGGAGAAAGAATCGGGAAAAAAATATTTTTTTTCTATTTTTTTTGAATTTTTAATTGTTTATTCACTTAAAAATTCATAAAAAAATAAATATTT